>NC_139351.1:68854530-68902030 GCF_055883805.1 Amblyomma maculatum | reverse complement strand
ATTTGTAATTGACGTGTAGTTCTACGCTTAGTAAAGCACTTATCAGCATTTTTAATGATGTAACCAACACATGTAAACACACTCTTGAGAGAAAAGGAAAATCTACATTCTGGTGCGTGCTTACGAAATTTCATAATTTTCTCTACATTGAACATTTTTCACTGCACAGCCCAAGATTTGGAATGCGGCAAAACATATTTTAATAATGTTTGGGAATTCTAATCATTGTATCCGAAATACTTAAAAAGCGTCCTTCGTACAGCATACATGAATTCTAGTTTCCAGGGCAGCCTGGGGGTCTAATCGGTCGATAGGCCCACCCAAAGGGTACCACACATATGAGACTGAACGCGGAAGAGTACGGCCTTCTTAATAAGTGTCGTATATGATCTCTATGAGTTATCTACGACCTATAGCGCTGTATTCTGCATCCTGTAGACCAAGACATAATATGCTACAAGTTGCTTAGTAGGTACCGATAATGTGCATGAATCCTTACGCATTGTTTGCAGATGATTCTGTAAACAATGCATAAGGCCCATATCATTATGCAATACGTAAGGTCATGGGCCCCACACGAATTTGGACAAGGTCAATATATCCTCTTTTTCAGGTACAAGAATCAAAAAGTGCTAAGCGGTGCAGTTTCTTGCAATCCTATCCAATCATAGCAGGCCCGAAAACCTATGCATGCCGGATTGATCAACAACCATTAGCGCTATATTTAAAAAATCCCCGCGCAGGATAACAGCGAAAAAAAATAATAGAGAGCACTCGTGATTAAAATGCAGGAAAATGGCGTATATATAGTAGCATAGAAGTGAAATGAAGGTAACTTTCCGGCCATTAAAGGTTTTCTTTTTTTTTTTTTTTAAGAAGGAAGGCTCATTTTTGGGGGCAAGGTATAAAAATACTGAGAAGAAAACAATATGGAGCCTGATGGCAGCCATTATCACTCCAAACCAAAAGCGACGCTCTTACTACCCGAGGATCGTTTCGACAAACAAGAAACTGGGTTAGCCCTTCTTGATTTAGCTTTACCGTCGCATTCATCGTGGAGCTCGGTTTCAGTTTCCAACCGCTTTCATACATCCATGATTATGCTGTCTGTGATGATGTCGGCTGGGGTATGCAAGACGCAATTCGAATACTGTTGATTGGTATGGGTAATGATGGTGATATAATTTCTGATGCGCGTACAAGAAGAGAGTGAGAAGTTTGGGCTTAAACTGAACATTAAAAAGACGAAGATCATGGCGTCTTGCCCTATCAAGTCCTGTAGCATCAATGGACAAAAAGTGGAAGCTGTGACAGATTTTCTGTTCTTGGGCGCCAAGATTACCTCGGAAGGAGACTGCAGCCATGAAATTAGGAGACGCCTGCTTCTGGGAAAGAGAGCAATGGTTAGCCTTGACCGCCTAGTAAAGAGCAGAGACATTAGTCTGCCAACCAAGATCCGTATAACTCGTGCTATGGTCTTTCCAGTTGTGATGTATGGATGCGAGAGTTGGACTGTGAAAAAGGCTGACCGCCGAAGAATTGACGCGTTTGAATTGTGGTGCTGGCGAAGACTCTTAAGAGTTCCTTGGACTGCCAGAAGATCAAATCAGTCGATATTGTCGACCATAAACCCTGACTGCTCATTGGAGGGTCAAATTCTAAAGTTAAAGCTCAGCTACTTTGGTCATCTGATGAGAAGAGAGGAGTCGCTGGAGAAAGAGTTGATGTTGGGAAAGGTTGAGGGTCGCCGGAGAAGGGGTAGGCAGCGAACGCGATGGTTAGATGGCATTCTCGGGGCATTGCAGATGAAGCTATGTGATGTTAAGAAGATAGTGAGAGACCGGAAAGCGTGGCGTGACATGGTCCATAGGGTCACGAAGAGTCGGACACGACTGAACGCCTGAACTGATAATTTTTAGGGTGGCGAGCTGCAGCCCACCGCTACAAGAAGCATCATTGTGCCATAGGTTGCCCAGCTCCGCATCAACGGTCATACACTTGTCATCTCGATGGATATACTGTCCCGAGTTTAGACGTCCTTTCATTAATTCGTGCCTTCTCTACAAAGTAGCACACACATTTTAGTCACGATGGACCAATAGGCACCTAGGTGAGCTTATGGCTCGAGCCATAAGCTCACCTTACAGCTCGCGCGACAGTCGGATCTTTAGAGAGATTCTGCCGTTCGCTTACGTGCGCTGTATTATTTTCTTACTCATTCCTTTTCCTTATTTGCTACATTTCCTGTATGCTCTTTCTCAATTTTTATTTGTACTTATTTTACCTCAATCTGAATCAACCAAATGGAACCATCTGCCAATTAGTTGCACAAGCGCGGTCTCCTGCTCAGTCATTCCTTTGTCAGAGTTCGAAATAGCAAGTGCAGCTATATTAGGCGTATAAGCGGGTAATAGCGTCTGTTTAGCGGCAAATGGACAGCTCTTCTTCTGGCATTTTTACACGACCTAAGACCCTACTGAACCTCACTAGGCCGGTTCACCGGCAACCTTCTCAGTTACCTTCGCCCTTGGCGTGGAGTAAATTGGTCATTTCCTACTCAAGAAAAATATACAACGAGAGAGCAAAGCCCGCATTCCGTTTGCATCTACATGCTGCAAACCATATATGGTGCGCACTTACATTTTCTCCCCATTGATTAGTCATTTTACTGCAGGATGTCTCCCCCTCCGACCTGCGCCTCTCATCACCGGCGTTGTTCCACTTGTCTGAGTCCGCCCCATTCCCCTAGCAATTCCGTTCATTCCAGGATGGCTGACCTAAGTGTTCAGGCGCAAATACTCCATCGCGCGCAGCTGTCCACTCGTTCCGCACTCTGTTGCTGGCAGCAGCGCTGAAGAACATACCACTCACCACGTAGTTTCTCGGTCAGAGCAGACGTCACCATGTTCTCCCCTTCTCGACTAATGTGTTCTGGTGTTCTTTTATATATTCATTTACTGCTCGTTCCTTTGCTTGTTTGTTTGTTTGCTTTGCTTGCTTTTTTGTGTGTGTGCTGGTTTTTACTTTACCGCATTGGGTGAGAGGCTGCACTATTGATGCACTATGAAAAATCCGATATTCAACACACGAATTTCTGCCGCTCACTCGCCATGCGATGCATGTTTTTGGCGACCAGTGACTACGGCTTTAAAACTGTAGTTATTGATTTTGTTTGTTTGGTTTATCCAGTTTAGCGTGCCAAAGCGACCCAAGCTATGAGGGAAGTCGCAGTGAAGGGCTGCAGAAATTTCGGCTACCAAGGTCCTTTAACGTTCATTGATATCGCCCGGCACGCGAGGAGGGCCTAGAATTTCGCCTCCACCATAAACCTACATACTTGGGTTCAGCTGTTTATAACTGTAGCCAATTAATGAACCAAAGTGCCAAGTCAAAATATGAAATATGTCGGAACTATGAAACCAACCGCTGGTTCATATCCATCTATAAAATGAGAAATAATCTAGTCCAGAGCATAATTTAGGTTCTAATTAGGGCACCGTCATCATCATCAGCTGGACTGGACACACTGCAGGTCAAACTACACCACTATGTCCTGCCGATTAACCTGGTTCTATTCCAGCTGCATCCAAATGATCGCCTAAGACATCGCAAGAACAACCTGCCCATCTGCATTTCCGCCGACCCCTGTTGTGCTTGCCTTTCCTTGGAGAAAATTTGGTTACGCTTAGTGACCAACATTTACCCAGCGTTCGCGTTATATAACCAGCCGACAACCGTTTCTTCTTGATTTTCACTATAGAATGTCGGGAAATTGCGCTTTTTAACACAAGTGTGCAGGAAAACACGCAAAAGAAATGACGCAGACAACTGGCTTTGTTCCCTGCCACTCTCTGTTCGTTTACTTTAAATATACAACTGTCAATTTTCCTCTCCAAAGTGCACTGCGCGGCTGTCAGTTGCAGTTGACGAGTACAGAGAGATACAGTTGTTATATACTCCTCTGTTGAAGGATACAGAACCTCATGCAAGGTATAGCCAAACAGAGCTCATGATGCAACTGTGCAGAAAAGCTGAGTGGAAGATTATGAATGAAGCGAAAAGGGCCAAGGAAAGGGACGACTCTAGAGACGACAGCACAGCAGTCTTGTCTGGGAAGAGGACCATAGCAGATCAGGTCGGGAAGGTTGGAGTGATAATACCGTCAATAAACTTGCCTGATATCTTTGCCCGTTTTTTTTTTTACTCTGCAATACAAAAAGAGCGCACTTTCAAAGCCGTTTCACGAACAATAAGCTAACAGGTCCTGTTTAAACTCCTTCTCGGAATAGAAGCGACAGCAGTGACTCTACTGTATCCGAGCTCACGATTCATAAAGGGCGCTCCACAAAATCGCCCACTTCGGGGCACAGCTCAGTTGCATCTTCAGGAATCTCAGGCTTTGATCATTTTCGCTTCTTCTCCTGCTCTAATAATATCTCTATTCGTCAAGTCACTGCACCCAATTTGATGTCACTTTGTGCTTGAATATAACTGGGTACGAGTGCCTTAAACTTATATATTAATCGTTATTACAAGCCTTGCACATCACGCCGAAGTTATAGGCACTGCAAACGAACAATTTGAGAACCAATGGCCTCCCCAACCCCTTCGACATCGTCATCACCCACTAAAACGGCTGAAATATTTTTTTTTTTTTGTTTTATAAGATGGCTTTCACATCACCGCTCATCCGCTATAGCGTATGGCCATGGCAGTTACATCTTTGAAATTTGAAATTAAAGCGTCCCTTATTCCCGAATAGTGACCTCAGATGACCCCCCCGGAGTCGATTTCTTGTCTCTCTCTCGGAAGAGCCAGCACTAATTCCCCTAATCCCTGTCGGCAGAACGAGACTAAAATGATAAAAAGACGATAAATTGTTCCAGCGCTAACCGCACCAGTGGGGCTCAGCGATTCGCTACCCTGTCATGGCTCTTCTTCTTTTTCTCTTTTACATTTTGTGGGGCACTATGTTTTGCCCCTTTTGTGCTGCGCAACCGGGCGCTATCGGCAAGGAGCGTATCCGAAGGTCTCACTTTTCAGCTCTTGCGGCTTTGCCTGCCCCTAAAGAATATTGAAGAAAGGCTGTGCTTCTTTCCTTCGCGTTGACTTAACGTTGGAGAATCCTTACGGTATATGGCGGCTTAAGGCCTGATCCACTTAGTTCCGCCAACCAATTGAGTCGAGAGAGCTTTGCTTCTGTAACACCAGGCTCAAGGGTTTGCGTGTCGGCATCTTTTTGTTTATCGGGTACCCTCACGCATGCCCTGTTCCTGTCGTTGGCTCCTGTACTGCCGGGCTTTATTACATCTATGTTTCCCCGTCCCAACCAGCTCTTGCGCTCAAGAATGATTCGGTTAGAGTATACTTCACCTCCAGCAACGCTTTTTTTTTTGTTACTTCTTTTCTAATTCGTCCTTCCTACCGTTAACTTCATTCTTCTCGTTCTCATTTTTATTTACTCTCTGACTTCAATCGCTTTCTTTTTCATGTCTGCAAAATTCCAATTTAAGAAAAAATATTTCTCTCAAGGTATATTAAGCGAACACGCCTTGTCACTCAAAGTCCTACTTTTAATAAGGAGCGGCCACGGTAGCTCAGTGCTGTGGTTAGGGTGCTCGGCTACTGCGCCCGAGGACGCGGGCTCGAATCCCAGCTGCTGCGGCAGCTTTTCGATGAAAGCAAAAAAGTAAGGCGCCCGTGGGCTGTGCGATGTCAACGCTCGTTAAGGAGCCCCGGGTGGCCAAAATTCCAAGGGCTCCGGAAATTTTCTACTATAGCCCGAATAGCTTTGGGTCGTTAAACTCTACAAACCAAACCAAACTTTTATCGACGTGCATCTAAATGGTCTTGACGTTTGTTCATTTTTAGAACAAAAGGTAGTATTTCGACATCTATTTTAATTGGTTTAGCAATGTAGGTATTCGCCCGTAAAACTGAAACTGTCGTCCGCAAGTCCTTAGTTAATTTAATTCAGCCCGCCTATAGCGAATTCACTTATAACGAAATAGCGATTATAATTAAAAGATTATAATTTCGCACTTCAGTTTTTGCAGTTGCAATATAGTTTGTTCAAGGTTTTAATGAAGTGGATAAACGCGTCTCAGCGGATTAGCGAAGAGATTTTGTAGCAGATGAAAAATAATTTATTATTAGGAACATTTTTACACCTTTCAGACAAAATTCTCGGCAATAATAAGAGAGAAACACGGCTGACAGCAGAGCGTGGCGTCGTCAGCACTTCTGAAAAGTGAGTTTGCTTCAGTGCATAGCTTGGCTCACTGCCCCTGTTGATCCTTGATTTCTTGGTCATGTCGAGGTTCGCCGGTTCTTCGGAGGTAATTTGGAGCAAAACTTGGTGTCGCATTTGGATGACGTGGAGGCCACGATCCTTAAGTCCACGTTCAGGAAAGGTGTTCAGGGAACACTGAATGACTTCTTCCAGGAGCTATCAATCAATTTCCTCGTAGTGGACGAGCGATTTTTTGGACTTTCTAGGAACCGTAAAATAGGTCGTAAACGAAATTTTTATAATGAAAGTCACTTTTAAATACATTTAATTCCGATTGGTGCAGAGTGCAGGAAGGGGGTCAGCAGCTTTGTGTCGATTCTGATGCTTGCCTGACTCGCCGCGCAGTGTTTACACAGACGGCAGGCGAAAGCTAGCGTTAAATGGCTGTACGGCCGTCGACATGACGGGTTTCAATGAAGTACGAACGCAAAATCAAACCTGGCATAACCAATTTGCTGAATCGTCAAGTTTTGAGGATGCTTCCCCCATAGTAATTAGAGTCGATGCGGCGAAGGGACATTCAAAACAAGGCGGGGCAGCCTGTAAAGATGCACCATGGCTACTGCGTCGTACTGGAATTAACGGCCGCGAAGGCACTCATGATTTTGGAGCATTTCTTTCAGGGGCTCATACACATTCATTTTATAGAGCATGTCACGGTGCCCTGGATAAGTCCGAATAATGAAGCATGTCCTAAAATCAGAGGTCAGAATTTTTGTTCTGCGACTATTTTGTTGTCACAGTCCAGATAAAGCAATATAGCTTATCGAAGTCATTTTCGATCCCAGCTGACTTCGTTATAACAGGGCTAGACTGTATAACCTGCAAGGGTAGGTGACAACTCATCACTTATTGGAATGCATCATGAAATCGCGCCAAAGACAGGGGACAAGGAAGAAGGAAGAGGACAGAGCGCGGAACTTCCAACTAGTTGTAGTTGAAATTCCGCGCTCTGTCCTGTTGCCTTTACTTGTCCCCTGTCTTTCGCGCGGTTTCATGATGCATTCCAATACTAGTCCCCAACTAGCCCGCCTCTCATTATTATACATGAAATATCACAAGTACCATTTACCATGTACGCCAGGTGGGAAACAGTACTGAACGGAATTGCCCGCCTCCACTTGTAGGGAAGAGGAGCGAGGTATCTGCCACAGCGAGAACCTAGAGTGTGGAGAAATATGGGATGAAATGAATGCATGTGATGAATGTTGGGTTGGGTTAGGTTAGGTTAAGTTAGGTTAGGTACGATACGATACGATACAATACGAGGTTAGGTACGATACGATATGATAATGCATACGACTAACTTGCAAAGCAGAGCGATACAAGAGTTCGCGGTATATTGCAATGTGCTTGTAAGCCCAACTCTACCAATATTTTAACACACGAATATCGTTTTAATCTAGGTGACGTTTTTCAAAGTTTTAATGTTTCTTTGACAAATTGCATGGCCTTTGTGTGACACCGTGTTTCAAGCGCGATGGCCAGTATCAGCTTCGTGCTGCAACATTAGACATGTACTGTTTCATCCTTTCTTACTACCCTAGATTTATTTGTCATTTCGCTTGTCCTCCATCTTTTTTGTCTGGATTCATAGCAAGCGCTTACGATATCTCGCAATCAATGACATCCGTGAAATCACGTCATTGCTTACAGATGTCGCCATCAGTCATGGTCAGTGGTGATCTTGCCAACAGCTACCATGACGACCCACTGAAGTGGATCCTACGAACTAATCAAAATATTGCAACATGATACTTGAGCCACGTATTACTGTTTTCTCCATATCTCTCTGCACCCGGAACGCGAGGATTCAAGAGGTGTTGGTGACAGCTTCGCACACTTTCTTTTCCTAACTAAAAACCTTCCTTGCAATACGCTTTCTTGGTATGGTTAATTTGCACGATCACAGAGAAGTATTTCTCGTCAAGAAAAATTATGTTTGAAAAAGGAGCATTCTTGTTGCGAATACAATGATGTCGCACCTGCACCGTGAATACAATGTTTGCTGAAATAAAGCAACCAATTCAAGCGAGGCGATTTTCCCGTCTACTTCTACCCTTGAAACGCATCAACCCGAAGCCTCCTCCCAAACCTCCCACAGGTGCCCTCATGCTAGCCCCGCCCCAGCCTGATCTTTCATAGGTGCTATCCATCACTCATTTAATTCACTCAGCACTTATTCATCCGCGGAAGGAATAATCGACGGCTAAATCGTATTAAAAGACGCGATGAGACAGGCCAGTTGCCCATCAGCAGCACCGCTACAGCCGCGTTCTCTACCTCAGCTGTAACGTCACTCACCGCTATGACACTCTCCTCTACCTCCTAAAAAAATGTTCGTATGTTGTTAAAGTTGTGGCTTTCGGACAAATCATGCATTGTAGAGAAAGTATCTAAGCAATCACGCAGGGCGTATTCAACAGCTTTATATTTAGCATAAACTCGCACTAAAGATCTACACACACACACACACAGATATATATATATGTGTGTGTGTGTGTGTGTGTGTGTGTGTGTGTGTGTGTGTGTGTGTGTGTGTGTGTGTGTGTGTGTGTGTGTGTGTGTGTGTGTGTGTGTGTGTGTGTGTGTGTGTGTGTGTGTGTGTGTGTGTGTGTGTGTGTGTGTGTGTGTGTGTGTGTGTGTGTGTGTGTGTGTGTGTGTGTGTGTGTGTGTGTGTGTGTGTGTGTGTGTGTGTGTGTGTGTGTGTGTGTGTGTGTGTGTGTGTGTAGATCTTTAGTGCGATATATATATATATATATATATATATATATATATATATATATATATATATATATATATATATATATAGATAGATATATATATATATATATATATATATATATATATATATATATATATATATATATATATATATATATATGGTTGGTTTGTGGGTTTTAACGTCCCAAAGCGACTCAGGCTATGTGAGACGCCAAAGTGGAGGACTCCGGCAATTTCGACCACCTGGGGTTCTTTAACGTTGTTGTTGTTGTGGCTGTAGGAAGAAGGAAAAGAAAATGCATGGGCCTGCTACTGGCTCTGTAGCTGAGCTACCTCCGCTGCCTCGTGCAGACAGAAGAGAAAATAGAGAAGAAAGAAAAGGAAGAGGGAGAGAAAGACGTGCGCCGCAACAACAGCCGTCGTACACCACTGAAGTAGTGGCGGGTGCAATGACGGCCTACAACAGATAAAAATTCGGTGGCAGGCTATCTCCCGCCGCAAGCGGCGGAATACCTTTATTTCTTTAACTGACATCGCGCAGCACACGGGCGCCTTGCTTTTAGCCTCCATCTAATATATATATATATATATATATATATATATATATATATATATATATATATATAAAACGAGTGTTTTTCGAAGCCATTCGAATCAAACATATGACGTCGACCGTGTAAAGAAGTGTAATGACAACATGAGAATTGGAAAACGATCGCTTTCATGATTGTAAGATAGAAGATCAAAATTCGGTGAAACTTCAGCCTGTTTCTTATTAGAGCGCTGTAATGTACCTGCATATGCGAACTAAAGCTGTTTTCTAAGTGTCCCATAAAATAGGTGTTACATTACGCACATGCCCTTTCCGTTTTTACTTGTCCTCCTAGCTTTGTTATATACGCTGTCGGGACATCGGGTGTGGGTGTGTTACAACACAGTTAGCAGGATTTACAGCGGGCTCGGGCCGACGTCGTAAAACCTTTCACCTGAAACTACGCTCTCGAGCCCCAGTAATCTTATTTCAAAAACGGCAGTGCAAACCCTGCGCTGTGTTCTACACCCTGGCCCTTGTTTATGCACGTGGCGCGTCGCGTTGCTTCCGCCGCGTTTAACAGAAAACGTGAATTTGTACACGCGTTCCCCTTCTTTGAACACTCTGGTAAAAATATTCGTGTCATTACGTGTGTCTCAATGTTTGTATGGAAGAGGGAGGGCTCCACTGTGTCTGTGTATGAGGAAAGAGAAGGGGGAGGGGGGGGGGGGGAGGGTTCCACATGCCAAGCGCGTAGACCATGTATATAGCCAAGGTTTCGTTCACAGAACCTGCCCGACACAGCTGGAGACGGTAGTGTTATATACTGTTTACCGCGCCTACGGAGCATGCAAATGCATTCTACTGTTTGTGTGCGTACCCCTCTTCGCATTTGCTGACTATATGCTTTTGTAGCGAGGCGACAACAGCGAGTCCAATCCCTTTGCAAAAAACGAGCAACGATTCGAGAGAAGAACCACGTTTTTCGGTTCTGGGATATTTAGGAGACCCGGAAAAGTTGTGTTTACAGGTACACGAATTTCCAACATGGTGTAGGCATGGAACCTAATTTATTCTTATAGGAGTTAGCGTTACGTCTGACACTGAGCTCAGGACGGATGTGAAAATGTTAGCAGTGTTACTCAACACATACGCTTGTAGCAATTAGAGGAGAACCCTGATTGTGATGATGTCACAACGAGGCCACGTGAGATAGAGAGCGCGCTGAAGAGGCGATCAGCTTATTATGCACTAAATATGAGTGATACAAGAAAGGAGAAAGAGTGAAAGAAAGCGAGTATATAAGATTGTCATGTTCCACAGTTCTGGATCAATGTGCATTTAGGTTCAAATTTTATGATGATCAGCCGATACACGTACTTTGAAGTAGCTCGGAATTGCGAGTTTTTGCCAGATCAGCGCTGGCGAACTTAGAATGTGACTGTATATTCAGTGATCAGTACTGTACTTGCGATACCTATATTCACTTGCTGAAGAAACAATTAAATTTCCTCTCGTGCAGCGATTAATTGGAACACTTGTATAAGTAGATCATTAAGGCGCAATGTATTTTTACTAAACAAATAACTGTTCATTAGTTTCCTATAAAGCGCAGACATACACCTCTGAAAGATATCTACTCTGCTTTCTGGTAAACTTTGCTTTTGAGCTGGCAAGTCATTCTTTATGCATATAGCCTTTACCGCTGTGTCCGCTCTAACCATCGACGGAAAGCGAAGGATCGTAAATATCTGCCCCCGCCGCAGTGGCTCAGTCGTCACGGCGGCCGACTGCTGTGCTCGAGGGCTTTAATTTTGTTCTGAGCGCGGTGCCAGCTTTTGATAGCCGCAAAACTCACAATGTGTGAGTGTTCTGTGCGATGACAGCGCCGGTTTATTATCTCCAGGTTGTCGCTCGTATTCCGGAGCCTTCCACTATTTGCGTCCCTCATAGCCAATGCGACTATGGGACGTTAAACTTTGTATACAACGCCGTACAATACGATATAAATTTATTTATGAACTAGGTAGAACAAGAGAGATTATTTGTGATTACAGTGCCAAATTAGCAGCAGTATACTTGTCATCAGGGCAGTAGAGATCGCTCATGAAATGGGCGATATTAATAGTGTGACAAGAATGCTTGACAAGCCCGCGAGCACGTACTGCTAAATTGTCGCGCAATGAGACGATCTAAAATAAATTATTTTTATATTATTCACTCCTGTTCAGCCGACATTTGTGTAGGTCCAACAGCATTTTTATTGGTCATGGCAGCTAACAAATTGACTTATTATAAAGAAATGCCAGTTTGAGGCCGCCCCGAATGTATTCGGTAAGCACCAATGCTGTCACGCTAGTGTCATGAGCCAGATTTTGTTTTGGGGGTGCTTTCTCTCCACTTCCTTTTCCTCACCGAAAATATTCCCCCATTTATAACACTCCTAGTAGAAAGAAATAGGCTGATCCTCTCTATGACGAATTTGCTGTAAACAAAGTTTGATTGTGACTGACAATATAGTATGCGGCAGCTTCATATCGGTGTCGAAAAAGGCTTTCATTACGTCACAACGTTATCTGTTGAATGCGCTATGAAGCTTAATCAACCTGATCACGGTCAAGTCACTCACTCTTGTCAGCAGAGTGTGCTGTCCTGTCTATTTTCCTCCGCGCTGTTACATTTTCAGCGTTCAGTGAACCATTGTAGACACTCATTGTTCTTTTAGTATTGACTAACAGTGACGATGGTTATATAGCACTGATGGTGATGAATCTATAAAAGCAGTTCAGAGAACGCAATACCAAATGCGTGCTCTTCTTTGCCTTGTCGCAGTGGCCGACTTCACGCAGCAACTGTCCAAGCTGCACTCACGCCACGCCGAGGAACTGCAGCTACTCGTCGAGGCCTTCCGGAAACGAAACTCGGAACTGCGGAAAGAAAGGTAATCACCTCCTTCCTACTATACCGCCTCTTTTATTTCTATAAGAATCACCCTCTTTAAGGGTGAAAAAGCCGCCAGCAAATTAAACCACGTGACATAGCACCTATGCTCATGAAGAACATTATGTGGCTCTCCAGTGAAGCCTTTAGAAGAAAAGGAAGGAGACGAGCTTTTAACCCCGGACCGTGAAGAGGTCCGTTCGTTGTTCGGGCTTGGAGTGCAGATAGGTGAAGGTAGAGATGGCGTAGACTCACTGGCCCAGAGATAATCCCCTCCTCACGGGGTAAAGACATTGTCTGGCCTCCTCCTTTCTTGTAGGCTCGGCGTAGGCCGCACAAGACTTCAGACATATGCCTTAAACAGAGCCCTTGAGGTTCCTCATGAAAAGGCTTCTTTCTTTTTTTTTTTTAGTGGCTACTTGCAGCATACTTTACGCTCTCCTCACCTAATGTTTTGAAAGCTGCAATGTAAATGGAAGGCTTTCATGTGTAAACTGTGTGTGCAACTTCTCCACCGAACTTGACTGACCTCTTCTTCTACCTGCTGGCCCCAAATGATGCTCCTTATGTGTGCCTTATGCCATAAGCCCTTGGCAGAGAGTGTAAATTTAGATCTATTAGTAGACATTTGCAGCGTAAACCTGCTTATAACAAGCGAAAGCACTGACTGCGGTGGCGCAGTGGTTCAGGCTGTCGGCAACTGAACCCGAGTACCCGAGTTTGAACCTGATCCGTACGATTCCGTTCCAGCAGTATACTATATTTGGTGTGGAAGCAACGGCACAAGCAGGAGAGGTCGGACAAGATGCTTGATCGATGGTGGTGAGCGTGTGGCTGTTTCCGCCAGCACTTATCTCTGGCATGTGCAAAGATACGGCAACGATGCTGAGCCGCTAGAGGTAATAGGGTCAAGTCTTATTGGAATGTATGTAAAGCTTATGAGTTGTAACGGTGACTTGGCACTTTCACAGGGTGCACTATGTCAGATTTCCGTTTAAATACAGCCAGTGCGAAATTTCGCAAATTTGTGTGCTCGTTATAATAGCTGAAGAGACCAGAAGTTGGTATTGAATGGCCGGAGTGCAATTAAATGTGAAAAATGTATTACGTGCCAGAAAATGTGAAGCACATAGGGGGAACAATATGTGTTGAAGATTCATAACGAAGATTTTCTTCTTGAAAATCAGTATCTTTAACGGATGACTACAGGCGAAAGAGGAGGCGAGCCACCTTTAATTCTCCTTGGCTTTCAAAATGGCTTTTGTTTTACAAACACTGGCACTGTTATGTGAATTTAGAACCATGATCATGCATATGACAATAATAAAAAAAGCATGTTGACGCGCCTGGGAATTAAGAAAGTATAGTACTAATTCTAACTTTTCGTGCTCTGAAATTTAGGAAATCTCGTTTAACACCGAGAAAGTTTGTAGAGCCTTTCTCTTTGAGTATTTATCACAACCAAATGTTAACAGGAATTTTCCTTTATTCCTTTACGGCTTTTACGTGCCGTTTTTGTAGGCGCGACTCTCTCGAGCACTCAGAGCGAAGCAATTATCGCCCCCTTTTCTGCATCAAATCCGCTTTTCTCCTGGCGGTGGGTCACCATGCGAAGGTACTAACGTCGCGCCTAAATGAAACACTCAATCTCTCCACCAACAGGCGCACTAACGTCGCGTTTTGCGAGTGTCAAGAAAATCCTTGCAAATGAAAGACAAAATGAAAACGACAACTTGTATAACAGCGCCGACATACTCTTCAAACTAGGTCCTGCTGGCCCCTACAAATTAAAGTAAGGGGAAAAACGATTTATCTTCCCTTTCATTATGGCACCTCAGAACACCGTGCGCGTAGAAGAGTTGGAAAATGTGTGCGCATCTCTCGCCTTTTTCTCAATCATCGTGTTCCATCCAATCCGTTTCCATCATTACAAGATACCACATCTTCGCAAAACACGAGAACTTCTCTTTGAAAAAGGCCTGAAATCCTCAATCATTCCACCTAAACAAATATGTAAAAGTGGAAAGCGATAAGAGGTACTCAAAACTCAAGAGCAGGAGAAAAAGTAGAGAAAGACGCGGCTGGGAGATGTGACGAAGAAAAGTGAAAGAACAGCTGGGAATCGTGCCACGCTGACGCTGGTCTATACACATACGATACGCGTACGCAAACAAGCAAGAGTACACGTGCTCGACGAACGATGTTGTTATACGCGCACCACGTCTAGAATCGCCTGTCGTTCGAAACGCGGTTCTGTCACTTCATCCCGCTCCGCTCTGGCACCCGTCTTCCCCTTTTTCCCCTTACCTCTCGTTTTTCCCGAACGCCCTCTTTTGCAACGCTCTGCGGGTGAGTGAACGGAGAAGGTGGGGAAAGAAGGATGAATCCTTTTACAAGGCAGCAATCTCGTTACGAAGTCGACTGAAGCTGCCGCTGCTTGCAGCTTTCCCAACAGTAACGCCACTTCGTTTTTCTAGGTTTCCTTTTTTTACTGTGCGAAAAGCTGAAACAAGCGGAAAGCTGGCGACTGCTGTTTCTCCCCGAATCGAAAGCTTACTCCTGAATCATGAACACTCGTCTGCTTCCTGTTTATCAGTATTTTTTGTTCGTCCTCAATTTACCTGTCTTGAGTGAGAGCATTTTTCTATCGTCTGCTCCATCCAGTGGCGTATAGCTGCTCGCATGTCATGTGGCGCTTATACATAAATTTTAGGCACGACAGGACGTTAAATTAGCAAGTGCGTTATCAACCAATACGTTGTTAAAATCACGCTACTTAGCCCCCCAAGTAGCACTGCATCACCGACTGGCGCTTTTTCCGTCTTCGCACTCTCGGATTCTTGCTTTCGGTAAACGTCAGCAAAAAAGAAAAATCTGGAAGAGTGATGTTTTGAAGGTGGTAGGAGATCTGTGAATAAGAGTCTGAGAGATAAATGTGATGCACCCTAAGTTCGATTGTGAAAAGTTTCTGGTGCAGGAGAATTCTAAGCAGTATACTTGTAAAACTTCTTTCATCGCCGATTTCCGCTGCCAGCCCATTTCAGAGACAGTGCTCTAATTGCTACCTACTTAGTTCTTCAGAACGTTTTTAGTTTCTGGTATGAACAGTGATTGCAATGTTTCTGTTAAGCTTACCTTTAAAGAGGATAGAAACCAAGGTGTTGTAGCTTTGTTTCTCACGTCTTTCTCACTGTTTGATGCTGATTTCTTATATTTCCCCCCCTTATTGCACATTATCTTGGTAAAGCTGTTACGACCTGGTTAACCAAGACAATGTATCTTGGCAAACAAGAACTGCACCCAGGACTCAGGGTAGAATCCGCCTTTTCACAAGACCGCTCGGCGCATGCGCGCCTCTCCCCTGGTTGGAAACAAATCACCAGCCTCAGTCGCGCATGCGCAATACTGGGCCTCCGCAATCAGTGCTACCGGAGCTAATCTGGCGACCATGCGCAGTTGATATTTGTTGCAGCCGTATGCGAGAGATGGCGGCAGCTGTAAAGAGCATACATCGCCACTTCGCAGGTGCCTTCGTCTCCCAAGGGCGTTTTCAACCTGTAGCGGACGAACTTTCAAACAACTCCTAGAAGGCGCCATATGTTATAAAAAAGGCAGATTACATTGGCGCGGGTATCGCCATAAGCTGACTAAGAATAGTCCTGAAGCACATATTCTGGTAAAAGGTAATCAAGGTAGTGTATCTGCGTTTGCCAAACTTTTGGGCAAATGTTTCCATGACAGAACGCACAGCACTAATTTATGACTGAAGCGGTAGGACTGCCACCGCAGTCTTAAATGATTTGTTGCATCTGGGGCCATGAAAATTGTTACTTTGAGTACTGTGACTTACTGCGATATGAAATGTCGATTTCATTCCATAAAAAAAAAAAGAATTCGCGTCTGTCTCAACTGCCTGCATAACGAACATGCTCAGGAGATGAAGCTTCGCAATTCCACAGGTGGGAATAAAAAATAAAAAACAAGAGAAAATTTAGGAAATGGTTAATATGCCAAGAAATCAATAGTCTACTTTAAAACGAAGGCTTTACTATCCCCATTACGGGGAAATCCGGTTGCCGGCGCATGGACTCGATATATATATATATATATATATATATATATATATATATATATATATATATATATATATATATATATATATATATATATATATATATATATAGGGAAGGGGTTGAAGCTCGAATGGGTCCGGTAGGGCATAAACTTAAAGTAGGTGACATACGGTGGAAAAAACAACACTTTATTCCGATGTTTCGGCCGGATTCCAGCCTTTGTCAAAAAATGTAGTCAAGGAATGTACATTCCTTGACAAAGGCCGGGCCCCGGCCGAAACATCGGAATAAAGTGTTGTTTTTTCCACCGTGTGTCACCTACTATATATATATATATATATATATTGTTACGCAGCATTTTATTGGTCACAAATTTATTAAGTCAACCAAGCAATACGTTGCGACACGTGAACAATGCCAACGACTTAAGGCACGCACCACCACGCTGGCCGGACCTTTACAACCGGTCAAGCCACCTGCCTCACCTTTTGCAAAGATTAGAATTGACCTGCTTGGTCCTTTTCCAAAGACTGTAGAGGGCTGCCGCTGGATTATCGCCTGCGTTGACTATCTTACCAGATACGCGGAAACCGCTGCTCTCACTACCGCAAAGGCTGCTGATGTTTCGTCGTTTCTTTTGCATTCAATTATTCTTCGCAATGGCGCGCACCCCGTGTTATTATAAGTGATCGTGGTCGGCGATTCACTGCTGATGTCGTAGAAGAAATGCTCCGACTTTGTGGTTCACGCTACCGACACTCGACACCGTATGATCCGCAGACAAATGGTCTTACCGAGCGCACCAACCGCACCTTGACAACCATGCTGTACATGTACGTCTCGTCTGACGATCGCAACTGGGATGCAGTGCTACCGTAAGTGACGTACGCTTATAACACTGCAAATCATGAAGTTACCGGCTATTCTCCTTTCTATTTACTCTATGCAAGAACTCCCCACGTTTTCTTAGACACCATCTTCCCATTTTCCCCCAACGACGATGCGTCTGTTTCCCAGATACTATGCCGTGCCGAAGAAGCCCGTCGTATAGCCCGCTTACGCACACTGGCTTTTCAAAGCCGCTCGAAAGAACACTACGATTTGCATCATCGTGCAGTTGCTTACTCCACTGGAGTCTACGTCTGGCTTTGGACGCCTATTCGCAAGCGAGGATTACATGAGAGGTTTCTCTGCAAGTACGACGGCCCCATCGTCGTGTTGGACCAACTGAATGACGTGAATTACGTCATCGCCAAAGTCGCGACGGATAACCGCCTATCTCGCAAGACACAAGTTGTTCACGTGGCTCGCTTGAAGCGCTGTCATCTTCGATCTGCCTAATTTTCTCGAGTACGAGAATCGTTTGCCCGGGGGGAATTGTTACGCCGCGTACCGGCGCACTGAGAAGCAGCAGGAGAAAAAGAAGCAGAGGAAGCGAGGCGCGCGCAGACTGATCCGGATTTTCTGAGCCGTGTACGTTCGTCCTGCATACGAAGTTCACCTGTATTAAAACCATTTCATCCGTTACAATATATATATATATATATATATATATATATATATATATATATATATATATATAGAGAGAGAGAGAGAGAAAATAGGAAACAGCATAGAAAATAGCATAGAAACAGAGAGAGAAAATAGGAAATTCACGTGTTCGATTTGTAGATACCAGAACAGAAAGCATATGAAGTCATTTTTTTATTGAAGCATTCTCCAGCCCTCGTTGCTGCGCGGGCTTTCTCTTCATACAGTATCTAAGTTTTCACATCCACAAAAATGAATAATTGGTTGATTTGGCGCACCATATCTTCGCATTCATACGAACGTGATTGCGTAGCCTAGTAGTAGCCCGTCCCGCCTGGGATATAATCCTTCCATCTCAAACGATATAAGAGAGCTGTCATTTCCTACCAAGTCGGCCATGTCATTGGCGTCATGATCTGACCCAACCCTCCACGAATCAATGCTTTACCACGTCATCTGCCAGGTGCTACTTGCCAGAGGCATGGCCGTCATTTTGTAACGAAGGAACACTGCGCTAGGTTTTCAAGCCGTCGGCGTGGCACCGCGGCACCGTGGAAGACGAAGAAGTCTTGAGAGGCGGTGCTGGCAGCTCACAGGGCCGAGTACTAACTGGACGTAGGGCTTCCTGGCATTACATCTGGCAGGACCTGCCAACTCGGGTCTCTCCTTTCATATGGGAGGGTGGTATCACAATCAGCCTGCCAAAACATTTTCATTCACGTTATGCCTAGGCCACGCTTTTTTTTTTATGCCTAGGCCACGCAGATATGTTCATACGGCTCGTTTAAAGCGGGGCTTTATGTGTTGGCTGGTAGCTTCCGCCATCGCGTCATTGCTAAGGTGACAGTAAGAGCAAAGAGAAAGAGGTGCCGCATGTAGTGGAGGGCTTCATCACCGCTCGATAGACGCTTCCGCCTCATCGCACTTCAGTGGTCAAACGTTTCCCCTATGGCATAAATAAAGCTGGAACCATAGAGCAAACTACTGTGTGCTAAAGCCATGCAAGAACCCACACTGCGAAAAACCCGCTTGCGACACCACTGTCCGGCATCTAATATGCACATGCCCAGAAACTTCGCACATGCGCAACACCATTCTACAAAAAGCTGAACTTTCACTTACTAATGACTCTAATTTCCACTTATTTATGCACACAGTTTATGTGACTTTTTGCATATGGCTGCACTCCACACATTTCTGTGACTCCACCTCCACGTTTTATGCCGTGCGACAAACTAGCGCCATAAATAAATAAAATTCATGACTGTACTTTCAAGCCGAACCTAAGCGTAGCCAAGCAGATTGCTTTCGATTAACTCCAGGTTTAACCACAAGCTAACCCATAGCTAATGTTTTTGTTCTCAAAGCCGTTGAAGCCGATGCCGAATATTACGAAGAATGCGAACTTTCCCGTCGTCACATTAAAAAGCGCCATCCGATACAGCCGCTTTCGTGGAATCTCCAGAAAAGGTTCCGAGCGGGACGGGAAGGGAGAGGGTAAGAAGCGAAAGAATTGGGCAAAAAGAGAAGAGTGGAGGAGATAAGGCGTGGCCAATCAGAGAAAAGGAGAGATCGGGGGGATAGAGTCCACCGATGTCAAAGGCGCCGGTGTGTCGGTCGTAAAAAGCAAAACAAAACAAAAATGGATGGAATTCGCTTCTCTAATTTGGTCTGCAAAGCGTACACCCTGCTTTGCCATAATCAAGTAAAGGCATTTCATAGTCACTTCATAATTTTCCGCAGTCTCAATCATCGCACACCATACACACCACATACAAACAATGTCACAATGCTCGACCGCATTGAACAACGTGCGTATATTTCGCTTTAGTGAGCATAAGAATTCTGTGGATGCCAGAGTAAGTGCCCCAAGGACTCGGGCAGTTACTGTATGTGCACCATGCATCGGTTGGGGTTCGCTGATTACGACCTGCACAAAGTTACGAGTGCGGCATTTCTCCTCTTCACTTCTATATCTGAGCCTGCACGCGTGTAGAGGCTTACGTGTGTTCGGGATTAGGAAATGCAGAAGTGGCTGAGAGAAACGTGCTCGAGTGTGTGCGCGCATTACGCATCACTTAGTCTTTATTATCCTGAGCGAAATTTGCTTAGGACGGTTGAAACAACGTAAAGAGTACATATTTATGGGTTCGAGCAATGCCGTTTTCAGAAGCAGGACATCGTTCTCTTTCGTTTCACCTCTGTCGGCATTGGAAAATTATATTACGTAAGATAAGTCTTTCTGTCCGATTCTTTCCTTGTGATACTTCTTTATATCTTTTTATTTTTATTCTCTTTATTCTATCTTTATTTCTTAATATCTCGCGGCATTAGGTTCGACGATGGCACGTGAAAGTTCAAATGTAATATTTCTTTGCAAGGGATGCTTACATTCACGTTTCATTAAATTACATGCTTCACCTTCTTACTGCGTACGCATACGTCATAAAAAGTTGCATGTGACGGGTCACAAATTAGTGATTACTGATAATCAGTATATTTTCCAGAAATTTTGTAATGCAATGGAATCTTTTTCAAACTGTAACAAAATTAATTGTAAGGGTTAATAAATAACAGTTCCTTTTTTAAGTAACAAATTTCAATTTACATCGCAGCCACGAGAGCCTCAACCTAGGTGCAAACATTGATGTTAGCGGGGTCGTTTCTTAGAGAAGCATCATGCGCAATCGTGCTTGGTCCAAATCTGCGTTACCGGCGCCTCCTATGGCAGTTCTTGTACGGAGAAATATGACGCGTGTGCTCTGTAGAGACTCCCCGTCTGGTAACAATGGCACCTCAAATTACTCGGCACTGCACCAAACTTACAAGCATCGACGCATAGAATGCATGCGCTGAAGGGTGTAGCTCAAGAGGGCGCGGAAAGCAATGATTTCGTTGAAAACAGCTCTAAATACTGGGTGTTTTGTAGTATCAGAAGAGAAAGTATGTCGGCCACGCAAGTTTCTATACAGGAAAACAACTGGAGGGACACTTGAAGTCTGCGTTAAGGATACGGCGCGAAACCATTATTAGTGCTTCCATTCCGCGGCTCCCTTTGCGGCTCCTCAGTTATGTACAGTGCGGTCCACTGTTAAACGGAACGTGCTATCGCGTGACCTACGGGCTATGCGAAGCGCTGGGCCCAACAACTGTATACAATGGGCAGCACCATGTCCATGTGTGGAAAGAGCAATTGGTGCCTGCTTACTACGCATGTGTCTTGCGACATCGTTCGCTGCCCGCTCTCGCGGCACCGTTTCGCAAAGCGTGGTAGTCATGCGGTCGCATGTTCTCTTTAACAGTGGACTGCACTGTACGTGTACTTTGGTACTAGCGTAGTGACTAATGTCTTAATATGTGCTTCTGTTATCTCAGACATACTGATAGGATGCAGCCGTAAGCTGCCAAATATATGGTTTGGTTTGGTTTGGTTTGTGGGGTTTAACGTCCCAAAGCAACTCAGGCTATGAGAGACGCCGTATTAGAGGACTCCGGAAATTTCGACCACCTGGGGTTCTTTAACGTGCGCTGACATCGCACAGCACACAGGCGCCTTAATTTTCGCCTCAATCGAAAAGCGGCCGCCGAGGCCGGGATTCGATCCCGCGTCCTTGGGAGCAGTAGTCGAAAGCCGTACCCACTGCGCCACCCCTGCGGGGTGCCAAGTATATAAAAGACAGCCCGACAGAGATATAAAGTCCCCTTTAACCAAGTCGAACGAACGTGCTTGCTTTCTATATCCGTAGGTGTAGCGTATCTGTTATAGGATTTGAGAATACCGGGTTCGTATCCAAACTCAAAGTTGACCTCCTCTGCCAAGTTGACCATGTCATGTGGTTTTGTGATGTCACACAATCCGCTGACCATCAGCGCCCGGCTACCACCTGCCGGCGCCATGATCGTGGCGCTCCTCGTTTACAACACCGACACCAACAAAATCCAGTCGATTGGAGAATGTGGCCTTCAATGTTGCCGCTTTATAATAACATTATAGCAAATGAGATTGCTAAAAGAGGCATGCAAGACACAGACACGACACAGTGGATGTGTCTTTTCTTACTGTTCTTTCACCTTGTTTTTCCCTCCCAGTGTAAGGAACTCAGTTGAAGTTCTACACTGGGTGGTTTTGGGCTTCTATTGTAGGGGCCGATAACAATGCAATAGAGGAATCAGCAGCCGGGAAGGGGTCGTCAGACAAAAAATATGGTTACTGACAAACAGTACTTGCTCTGAGACACCAAGCTGCAGGGGGAAATATAGGAGACACTGAAGGTCCGCCTTTAAGAGTATGACGCGATAGTATAGGCTACCAGTCCACGTATGCCCTGATACAATAACATTCAACCAAGCAGTATGAACGTTACCTCTATGCCTGCGTTGCATAGAGGTAACGTGAATGCAATGGTCCTGGCAGCCTAATTCTGATATCAACCTCCCATCTGAAAAGAATAGCCCACCCGTGCTGGAAGCTCCTGTCATAAGTAACGTCAGGCAGCCCTACGCCCAGTTAGTGCTCGGCCATGTCAGCTGCCAGCGACCACCAGCCAGCGTCATGCTATGCTTGTGATTTTTTGCTCAATATGCCAACGCCAGCGGAAGGCCGCCGGCACAAGATTTTCGGTGAACGGGGCATTAAACATTATCGCGGTAAAATCGTTAAAGGGCAGCTTTGTTGATTTTTCATCGTTTCGAGTTATTCATTGCATTAGATTCCTAGATCGGTCCTGACTCCGACACAACAAGCTGTTTCTGCTAATTCTAAATGCCACTATTTTAAAATGAAAGAACAGCGAACAGAAAACGAAACTGGTTGCATCGCCAGCAACGACGTTCCTGTTTACGAAACGGCGACGTCACATACGATATTAGGAAAACCCTCGTACGCTCGTTCGATGATGAACATAAAGTCGTGAAATCTTGACGCACTACACACAATGCCGGAGATAGCCTAAACATGCCTCAAGATTTAATGATCACGCAGAGAGCGGGCAGTAACGCGGGTGTAATGTTTGTGACGTCACAAACCCAGTATTGCCCGCAGAATTAATCGGAACTGCTGCCACAGGAACTGGAGACTGAAATCGAGTATACTTTTAACGGGCTTGTAAAACGACATCATCCATATAGAACACTATTACAACAAGCTGGAAACGTTCCTGTAATAGAACTCAGCGGCCTTGTCATTCCCTTTCGGATGCTAAACACTTCGTATGAAGAGAAAACACAAATGTCCCAAGTAGCACAAAGTGGGCTATGACGTGGGGGCCCGCGTTGGGCCCGTGAGGGCAGCCCATAGAGGCCCCATGCGGGATTTGCAACACGTACCCAGAGGGGCCCCGCGTGGGCTGCCCAATTTCGCCGCGATTGGTCCCAAACTGTATCCGTGTGGGCAGCCCAAATGGGGCTGCCCGCATGCAGCCCAAATAGGGCTGCCGGCATTCAGCCCAGGTAGGCGAATGTGGGCACCACAACAGAACCACTAATGGGTCCCACGTTTGTGCAGGCAATGACATCCCATTGATCAAGGTTTTATTTTTTAAGTCCATTAATCCCTCCAATACCTGAATTGTACAAGCGCGGGATTTGCGAAAGCCAGTCCGTTTCGGGCTGACCCACGTGCTGCCCTCATGGGTTGAATCAGGCATTTTCAGGGCTGCTCAAGTTCTAATAATCAAGCGTGAAACATTAGGCACTATTTTTTTTGCTTCTATGCTACACTCAGTAACATGAGAGAAATTTATTCCCAACACTACAATATTGTGGGCTCGCCCACATCACCCCAACTTGTTGGTCTGAATATTTATTTCCGTGCTGCGTGCAGAATAGTAATGCCGTAGGAAACATTTGGAGGTCGTTCAGTACATACTCGTAAAGCGGAACAGTTACTGTTGCATATTTTCTGTCGATACTGCATAATTAACGTAGTTTGTAGAGTAAACATAAATAGTCTTTATTCATTGCATAGATATGCTTAGGACAGTTATGTGAAACCTCCAGAAGAGGCAATTAGTGGCCGGTATAACATGATTTACATAAATAAAATGGTGCCTTAAAGATAGGGTGGAGACGTTTCAGGGCGGTATGCCCGCCTACGGCCAATTTGGGGCCCACTGCGGCCTTTCATGGGCCGCCCCAATTGGGCTGACCTTATTTTTACCGCATGGACTACGAATATACGTTGAATTTTCCCGCAAGTAGCCCAAGAAATACCCGTGTGGGCAGCGTGGTGGTGTGCTCGCTTTTCAGCCCGGCGGCAAACCATGTGGGACCGATTCGGTTTTTGCGTGGACAGCCCCTATCGGACTAGCCCATCATCTATTTGCTTTAGGCCCACATTTGCATCGCATCTGCCCTAAATTGCCCCGCAAGAGACCGATGCGGGCGGAAGCGGGAAGGAGTACTTGCCTGCCCCGCTAACGGCCATGCGGAAATTATCTAGGTTTTTGGTGGGCAGCCCTATTTGGGGCAGCCCAGGAATTTTCTGCATCAATTCACATTTTTGTCTGACCTTCCCTCAAGTACCCCTCAAGGGTCCCATGTAGGCAATGTGCGGGCATACCCGTATTTAGCCCCGCCGCAGCCCATGCGGGATCTATTTGGCTTTTGAGTGGGCAGCCCCAATTAGATTAGCCCAGGCTTTTCCTACACAGAGCCCAAATTTTATTTGCATCGGCCCTAAAATTTCCCAAGCGGGACCCTTGACGGCCAGATGTGGGAATATGTAATCAGTTAGCCCTTTCCGCGCCTATATGATGCCAAGATGGAAAACGCAGGGGCAAGCCCAAATTGGGCTTGCCCGCTTAATCTCTAAAGTGGGCCCTCATGGGTGTTATTGTGGTTACCCAAGCCCAACTTGCCCATACGGGCCCCAGGTGGGCCACGTAATGTGTGCTACTTGGGGTGCTTGCCCCTGCAAAGCGTGCTTCATGGTAAGAACAGTGTGTATGAGGCAGAGCCAATAACCAAATTTCAGGGCAGTGTCGCATTAAATATGAAGACAATTGGCAGATTATCAAGGGATATTCAGGCAACATATACGTAAAATTACACACTGCACTCTATTATTTTGCCAATTACAGTCAGCGCAGAAATATTTATATAGCGTATTCTGGAAGTGGAGTGTCTTAGTGAAGCACCCTTGTACCGGGAATCTGATTTATGCCACCTCTTCATGATAATAATAATAATAATAATAATTGGTTCACAGGAACGGAAAGGCGCAGTATCTGTCACACTTGCTCTGTGGACACCTGAACCGCGTCGCAAGGGATGGAAGGGAGGAAGGTGGGAGTGAAAGTGGACAGAGAGAAAGGGGAGCCGTAGTGGAGGGCTTCGGATTAATTTCGACCACCTGGGAATCTTTAACGTGCACTGACACCGCACACCACACGGACGCCACCAGCTGCCGTGGTCGGGTTCGAACCCGGGAACTTCGGCACAGTAGTCGGGCGTCTTACCACTGCACCACCCCGGCGAGGCGATTAATAAGTTAAATAAACAATTCTGTTACTCATTTGATATTTCTAAGAGATTTCTTTATATCTATTTGACGCATACAAAAAAAATCGTGGATATATTCTAGACACGTTGCTGACGACTGTTGTTTTGCCCCTTGTAGTCATACGTTGCTAACGTACAATCCGTTAGCCTCTGATATCTAGCTTCACACGCGCAATTGTAATGCATCTGCATGAGAATAATTCGGTTTATTGGTCAGATGGTTTCTGATAATCTGAGCCAGGTTGAAAACAAACACAATAAATGCAAGGAGGTGGCAGGGTGACTGATTTTTTTTTTCTTTCAGCTGCTTCCAACACAGTTGCGTGCAACTTAATTACAACTGTTCAAAATGCGCATTTAAGAAATAATTATCCACTTTCAAACTTCTCCAGAAGCACGAAAGCTTTTAGTCGGAGGGTTCTACGGCCCTTAAAACGGCTCTAAATGAAAACGTTGTGCCGAAATTACATACCTTTGACCACTTTTTTCTTTCTTCGTGCTCTAAACCGAACACTTCAAATCCTAAGAGAGAGAGAGAGAGTAAACTTTAATTGTTTAGCGGAATAGCGTGGGTGGTTTCCTCAGTCCAGGATACCATTGGCCTGGGCTGTCTCCAGGGCCCTAGTGAGCAGGCTGCGCTGCTCAGAGAGACCCGTGTGGGCCAGCTCAGCCTCCCACTCCGCTTGGCTGAGCGCTCGAGCTTTATATTTCTCTAATTGCTCTTTGCATTTCCGTATCATGTGAAGGATGTCCAAGACTTCACCGCATGCAGTGCATGTGCTATTTTTTAATTTTTCGGGCCAGATTTTGTGGTACTTTGCTAGGTTTGGGAAAGTCCTAGCCTGTATGTTCCTCTAGGTTACTGCCTCCTGTCTGCTGAGGTCTTTGTGCGGTTCTGCGTATCGTTTTCTTTCTAATTTGAAATACTGTATTAGTTCCGCGTATGTGAGAGGGGTTGAAGGCTTTAGCGCAGCTGGCGCAGGAGCCCAGAAAGTATGCCCTCGGGCTATCCTGTCGGCAGCCTCGTTGCCGTCGATTCCCTCGTGTGCCGGTATCCACATGACTGTGTGCTTCAAGTTGCGCGTCTTTTTTTCCTGCTCCATTATTCGGTGTGCCTGTTTGCATACGCGCCCCAGGAGGAAGGTACGACAGGCCTTTTGGGAATCGCTCAGTATTATGTGTTTTCTACCTTGGCTGCTTGCGTGTTTAACTGCAAGGGCGATTGCATCTTCCTCTGCATCTTCTATGTAGTTATTGGTCTTGATCGATGAGCTGGTCACCTCTCTTCCGGTGTAGTCAACTGGGATGGCTACCGCCGCTTTTCTCCCCAGATATGGACTGGCGTCTACATAGAGTATGTCGCTATTATTTCTGACGACGTTGTTTTGTATGTGGCGACTTCTCGCTTTTCGTCTTTCGTGGTTGTGTAGGGGGTCCATGTTTTTGGGAATTGGAAGGACCTGGTATTCAGCTCTGCTTTCGGGAGTGAGTGTTTCTCTTAGGGGATTAGTTTTCTCGTCGATGGGTCGTCCCATGATGTTCAGTAGGTGTCTACCAGTCCGACTTTGTTCTAGTGTTCGTTCTTGGCAGACCAGGATTGCTTCTTTGTGTTCTTCGTATGTGGCCGAGATGCCCATTGCCATAACAGCCTCATTGGATGCATGACTTGGTAATCCGAGTGCTAGTTTATAAGCTTTCCGAAACTGCGCATCAATTTTCTGTGATTCCGTTCTGGTGACGTTGTCGTACGGGAAGCTATATGTCCAGCGGGGGACTATCATCGCCGTTACTATTCTGATCGCGTCCTTCTCCTTTCACCCTCCGTTCCTGTTTGCTATTCTTCGAATCATGCCGCAGACCTGACTGGTTGCCCGAGTTAGTAGCTTGATTGTGTGCATTCTTTCCCCGTGGCTCTGTAGCCACATACCTAGTATCCTCAAGGTTTTTACTTCTCCGATTTCTTGGTTTTGAAGTCGGATTTGAATCTGCTCTGCCTTGAAGTTTTTCTTGTGGATTCTAATGAACTCGGTTTTTTTTCACAGACTACCTGGAAGACAAAAAACTACTACCAAACTCGATGTTCGGCTTCAGGAAGAATCTGTCAACACAGGGCGTAATGCTGCAAATCAAGCACGACATCTTGGACAGAATATCAGCCAAAAACGAAGGTATCCTCCTCGCGGTGGACCTAAAAGGTGCCTTTGACAACATCAGCCGCAAAGCAATTCTCTATAGCATATCGGAAACCGGGTGCGGGGAGAGAACGTAAAATTACGTCCGGGACTTTCTCAGCATCCCGACAGCAACGATAAATATCGACGGTATCAGGACCAACGAAAGAGCAACTGCCAGGAAAGAAACCCCGCAGCGATCTATCATCTCGCCCCTTCTCTTTAATCTGGCCATGGTGCCAGTAGCGAGGAAATTGGAAAGCATACCTGGAATTCGTCACGCACTCTACGCCGACGACATTACGGTGTGGACGACGACAGGATCAGCGGGAGAAAAGGAAGACAAATTTCAAAGAGTCCTGGATGTCATTGAAGAAATTGCAACAAGAAACGGCATGCAATGCGCCCCTGAAAAAACCGAGTTCATTAGAATCCACAAGAAAAACTTCAAGGCAGAGGCAATCCTAAGAAAAACACGACTGAGGCTGGCACGAACTAGCGCTCATCCGATATCAACAGAAAATCGCCGCTAGTAGCCCATATTAAAAATGCAAGTGCTCCCGTCACGAATATTTCGCTATTCACGAACCCCCTTCAGAGCTCAAATAGCATTTGTATCCATCTCAGTACACTGAGATTTTTATTTTATTTTTTGTTTATTTATAAATACTGCAGGTAGTAGCGCTTCCTCAACAGGAAGGATTACATGTGTCACAGTAGGTATTCAGCAAACATATTTTGTTAGAACATTCAAAAATTAATGAAGGAGAAGCGTTCCACTGATGTGTGGTGATCGGAAAATATGAATTCTTACTATTTTGTAGTCGTACGATCCATTCGATCTCTGAGGGCAGCAAACATATAGATATCATGTGACAAACCATAGTTGTTCTTATACAGCAAATGCAAGAATTTCAGCTTAGATACCAGGCGGCATACTTTAAGGGGTTCCATGTTGAGCCGACCCTGCATATTAGCGACCGAAAATGTTGTATGGTAATCAAAAAGAATAAATCTGCAGAAATATTCTGACATATACGGCAGAGCGATGAAAGAATTCTCGCCAGCAGCCATCAACAAAGGCCCCCTGATGGACTTCGCAGCTTCCCTACATGCATAACCACAGAACCCTCGGCATTGGTCGCTTCTCGACCTCATTTTAAGCCATCTTTTCCCATGCGTGCAAGTAGTATAGTATTTGGTTGGTTGGTTTGTTTTGTGGGCTTTAACGTCCCAAAGCGACTCAGGCTATGAGACGCCGTAGTGGAGGACTCCGTAAATTTAGACCACCTGGGGTTCTTTAACGTGCACTGACAACGCACAGCACACGAGCGCCTTGCTTTTCGCCTCCATCGAAAAGCGGCCGCCGAGACCGGAATTCGATCCCGCATCCTTGGGAACAGTAGTCGAGAGCCGTAACCACTGCACCACCCCGGCGGGACTGGTTGGTTTGTGGTGTTCCGCTTCCTAAAATGCTCATATGTGGAAAGCTTTGGAAATTTCAACCACCTCCGGACCTTTAACGTGCACAGACATTGCAGAGCACACGGACGCCTTGATTTTCGCCTTCATCGAAAAGCGGCTGCCGCCACCGGCATCAAATACGTGTCCTATAGCAGAGTAGTTGAACGCGGTAACTAATGAGCCATCGCAGCGGGCTAATGTTTACAGTTCATCCCTTCTTAGCACTGTGGCAATAATAACGCCTAAAGAGCAATATTTTATAAATCGAACGCAACGAATTATACAATATTCTTGATTCCTTTTGACATTCTGTGACCTTCTAGTTTCAATGTCTGGGTGCTGTTTTAATGGTTTTAAAATGCTAAGTTTTAATTCGCACTAATGTACCAGTAACTCAGCGTAATATGCGGCAATGGGGTTACCATGTCTCTTGGGATATGTTGACGAGAGGTTCTGGGCACGTCTGGTATATTAAGTGAACTGAAGAGGCCTAAACCACTCTCAGCGAATCTGAAGTGCGTCCACCAGGAGCTAAGTGCGGAAATATCGTAGTTCCATTGCTAAATATGAGCCTCTTTTTGATAGTGTGATAATTGTAAGGATGATGGTAATGATGAAATAGTTTGTTCATCCCTAGATGACGCGTACACCTGCTTGTACAGTCGAAAACTGATCATGTTCCTCATGTTCCTTGTGCGAACCTCCCCACTTTTTGCACATGCATTTAGCTCTAAATTACTTCTCTTATTAAGTATCAGTAGTGCACGGTTTCTAATCCTAACATCACGGGATTGAATCTCGCCCACGGCGCCTCGATTTCAATGGGGGTGAAATGAAAAGCACCTACGTACACTGTGCAGTGGCAACGCACTTCAGAGCCCCCTATGCTTTAAACTGAAGCCACCAACTGCAGACCCCTCAATATCCCATCACGCTGCTCCAGGACGTCAAACTCCACCTGACAAACTATAACTTTCCTCACGTTAACTAAGGAAACCTTGCATACAAATTCCTGTTGACTCTTTTGGGCATGCAAACTGGAGACAGATTCTCATGGACCGTACAGTGCACCGCTTTTGGGTACAGTGGCAATCATTTTCACTGTCCGGCCCTTCGCTGGGCCCCGCAGTATTAAAACCATGGTGCGGAAAGCGTCGCGACGTGTCTGCGTGGGCGCCGAAACGACAAAACGCGAGACCGGAAAGGTCACCTGGCCGGGTCACCGGTAACAATTTGTCGCCGGGTGACATGTCGGCGCACTGAGTTTCGCCCTCACGCTGACAATGCGTAACCTGCTGTCAGCCTCCACCATTTCCTACCGACTCTTCCCACTCTTTCCCTACTTCTCCCTATGTTACTCTCGCACTATCTGTCAGTTTCCAACATATTACCTCTCGACTTCCACTACTTTTTCAAATCTTTCCGCTTTCTCTCCCGGCTTCACGTTCTCTCGTTGTCTTTCTCTTTACACTCCGTCACACTTGCTTATTTGTAGTGATGTTTGTTTTCCGTCATACGACACCATTTCTGGGCTCACTCCCCTTTTTCTCCATCGCTCCTCTCTCGCGGAGTGACGGACGAAATGCCACCCCTGTCTTCCTAGAATAGTGGGGAACGTGTCGTCGTTTCTGCAAAGGCTTTCCCCACTAAAAGTTCGGTGCACTTCAGCAGTCACCCCTCGGCTACTCTCAGCTGTGGACAATTCGGTCTGAGCAAAGCAGTAAAAGCATTTTAATAATCGCTGCTATTCAACGGTTCAAGCCCGTACAGAGAGAGTTCGAAAGTATTATCTGGTAAATTATACCCTGTTATGAAACCACTATATAAATTGTGGTGCGTATCATAATTCTCATAAAACGCGTTTTTTGAACTGAATCGTCTTTCTAGAGTTTGTGTACATTTTTTTTTAGTTGTAATACTAGCCTTCGTACTGCCCAATCGTTCCTTTCACAGGGAAACGCACTGAGCCAATACGCGTTAAATTAGGCTCTAGTTTTTCACTTTCTTCTCCTTCGTTTTGCAAACGAGAGTAAGCAGATGAAATGGGTCCAATTTTCAACAGAAAAAGCATTTTGACAGTCAGTACAAATGAGAATCGCTGCTACAGATTTCCGAAGAGCATATATGCAAAGCAGTAACTCCGTGACACGTGGATATATTTTCCTAGAAAGGAAGTCGTACCTATAAGGCAGCTGAGTCAAAGGAAGCGTCAAAGTCAGGACTGGCCCTGGTACATAGCAGCCGCGGCTGGCGCGCTGGAGACATGTCAGAAGCGCTGATAGCTACGTTCCCACCAGAAGACTTAGCATAGATGATACCGGTAACGACGGACTAAATGTTGCATTAGGCCACGTTGCGGTGGTGCAGTAATTAGGGCGCTCGACTACTGTGCCTAAAAATGAGGCACAGCCGCGGCAACAGCTTTTCGATGCAGGCGAAAAGCAAGGCGCCCGTGTGCTGTGCGATGTCAGTGCACGTTAAAGAACCCCAGGTGGTCGAAATTTCCGAAGCCCTCCACTAGTGCATCTCTCATAGCAGATTTTGTTGGGAGCTTTAAACCTCGAAACAAAACCAAAACTTGTATTAAGCAGTCCTTTACCATAGCACACATATATTATGGTGAGGGTACCAAAAAAATATAAAATTATATGCAGTCAAGGATACAGATAATTAAGCCAACCATCTTTTTAACTGATGATGTGATAACGAAGGTATTAAATCTCTTTTGTATACACAGGCCAAAGGAATGTAGCCGAATGCTTCTAGTTTTAATTTTTTTCTGCTACTGCGTACACAACGTAGCGCTGGACACTCAGTGCCACCGCGGCAATTCGAGATGTTCAATGCATTTCATTTATTTTCCACAGCCTTCGAAAATAGCTGCTGTGGACATAGAGCTGTGGAAATAGAAAGCTCGTTAGACATCATATATGTAGCCACGACCAACAATAGAAAATAGCAATCACCGCATTTACGCTGGACCACTCCGAACCCTATACTATACTAAATATTAAAAGTGGAAACATCCCCTTTGAGGTGCACTGTGTTCGTTACTGGTGGCCCACAAATTCCGCCACATGAAGAGGAAGGCTAGGCATATGACAGGGGCGGTGTACATTACACAGAACGGCATACATTGCAAGATCGCTTTGGGCGTACGACGCACAGCAATGCGAGAGAAGGCAGTGCCTTTTCTCGGTCACAATGATTTTAATACAACAATATTGGTCTTCTAGGTTAATAATGGCTGTATCTAAATCTGACAGGCTTGTAGCACTGGCTTGAACACGGAAAAGGCAGATGACTAGCATTGCCTTCCTCTTAAAGTGAGGATTACAAGGATGATTAAAGTGACATAATGATGATAATATTTTTGTACACTTCACAGTCTAGCACTGATAGGCGTTGCACATCTCTTCGCGCAGCAGGCACAATAGGTTAGACACAAAAGTACTACTTTTCTATTGAGTTGAGCATCGACGGCAATGTAAAGCTGGTATTGATGTAAAAAGGGTTGGGACGGGGCTCCCGTCTTCTTTGAAGAGCCCGGCGTTCATATATTTATGCGCCCCGCATATCTCAGACTGTGTACTTATGAACTGCAATTGTGATCGACTACGTTACTACCTTCTTTCGCGCATGAGGCACACAACGGTTGTTACATTCTCTGAAGCCGAACACCACACAGTACCGAACTGAGAGCTGTGCCGCTTACAGATTCCATCTCTGTTCCCATGTCTGCTTGTCGGTGACTAGAAGCTAACCCAATTTGCGCGCGAGTTTTCTCCGACGCCGGGAGTCTGTGAGTGCGTTTGTGTGTCCCTGGCGAGTCGGCAGCAACGACTGCACCGCACAGAGCTTCCCAACTCCGCAGCTCACTTTGCCCTCGTGACGGAGACAAGCCGCTCTCTCTCGAGAGAAGCACGCTAACTCTTTCTTCATCTCTCCGGCTTGCCAGGTGACGCCGGCAGCCTCGCAATGTGCGCGAGATTAGGACTCGTTGTGCAAGCATGACTCGTCGCGCAGCCATGGAAGGACAACGAGGAGTAGTAACAGCTACAAGAGTAGACACGCGGAGTACAGAGCGCAGACAATTCTCGCACAGGTACTGCAAAAAGGTCACACCGAAAACGAATAGCGTGAATGGAAGGCTGTCTCCAGGAGCCGCAGAAAAGAACAGCACACAAAATAGAGGTATAAACCACTAGGGTGAGCATACGGACCACGGAACGGGCAAAGCGCCGGGATGTAGAGCAAAAGGTCAACTGCAAATAAAACAAAAAGCAGTGAACCAGGGGTTGTCTCTCAAGAGCGTATAAAAATGGCGCCAAATAATAAAAGAGAAAGACACCAATAAGAAAAAGGTTAGCGTCGTTGCTTATATCGAGACGGGGTGAGCAGGATACAAGAGAAAAAAAAAGTCAGAAATGCTACAGTAATCTGCGAGCTATGGGCCGAAGGGCAGCTGTGAAGATCAAACAGGAAGAAAAAAAACAAGTCAGATGACAGCCTGGAAGGGCTATGGCGTGTCTTGAGGCGATGCAGGCCCTCGGACCAGTAACGAGATTGCTACTTCCTCCCAGGGAGGAGAGGATGCATCCCTCGTTCCTCTCTTCCTTGAACCTAAGCTTGACCCGTTCCTTCTTCTGGTCCGATGACGCCATCTCCGGCAAACTTGTATCCCTTTGCCGATAACGACGCTTGCATGATTTTTGCTTTCCCCGTTGAATGGCCGGCGTGCGAGTGGAAGATGCCGTGTCCATGCTTAAAGCATCTTTTAGTGTGCTTGTAGAGCCGTATTGGATTCAGATGATGGGAACTCCGAGTAAGAAGACTCAAGTACACTGTGCTTATTAGGAGGTAGTGACGTTTGCACTTTCGCTGCTTTCTTTTGTTTATCTTCACAGCGATACCTTATTTCATAATATTTCTTGTAAATATCTTGCATGATCTGCCCTCTAAACGAATTGTGTCATTGTTTAACCTTTATTTCTTTCGGCCTTCCCCGTTTTTCTTGGGGCGTGTAGTTCGATTACCTCTGGTTCAATAGGGCCAAATGCGATTCAAGCTGTTAATCTCTCGTGTATGTATTTGGCAACAAACAACCATTCATTATACCTCGGCAGTTTTACTAGCGCAGAATTGTAACAACAGCTGTAGTAGCGGCGCTGCTCAGGTGACTAGTGTCAGCTTTTCAAGTAGCGCCAATGATATTATGGCCCCACAAAAGGGCGCTGTGAAGATGACCTGCAGATTAGGCTGCTGGTTAGTGCTGTGACGGATCAACTGCCCCTGCAAATCTATGCCATCATTTTCGCCCGCTTTGTGGTACTCGCACAGCAAGTGCCACTAGCTTTGATAGCTACTTTGCTCTTTTTTCTTATGTAATTATTATTTCATCCACCTATTTCTGTTAGCGCGTTTTTCTCGTTCTCTTTTATCGCGGTAGCATATTTCTTCTATTTCGCCATGACCCCGAACGATACAGGGAACTTGTTATAATGGAGGAAGGCATGGGCGTTGTTTAACGTGTAAACAACCCGCTGTTTGCGTCTGGGCTGTTCAGTGACGCTCCTTTTGTATCGCCAGCATTCCATACTCCTCGACCGACTCTTTCAAATCTCTCTTTCCTACGGAAGTTTATAAGTTCCAGGGTGCCATAGAGCGTCGCAGCATTTGCAGAAGAGGGAACCCTTTCTTCTGCAAATATTTGTACAACTGCTGCACCTAAGGCACAAATGTCTCTGCGAGTCTTATCCCACGGGTAGGCCGAGGAGTCTGGAATTGCGATGCTGTGGCACAAACTTAAGACGAGGGTGGTTAAAGAGTTACTTTTCCTAACTGCTTCCCACTTTGCTTCTCTCTCGCAGGCCTCCGTACCACAGCAGCCTGTTCAACTGCTGGGAAGTGCTCCTGCAGGAGGTGGAAGTAGACTCACAGGTGATCTAAAAACACATAGCGCTTTGTGTTAGCTCTGCACGTAGAATCATGCACTCTTGGCACGTGCAGCATGTATTCGGAAATAACGTCCCCTTACTTATCTGTTTATTCAGTGACTGAAACGCTGCCGTTATCAGTGAGCTTATTTGTGATCGCCGCAGATCAAAAGTCTGTTTCTGGTCACCGATTAGCCAATTCTTTCACCAAAAATGGCAGAGTAATGCCGGCCAGATGTGTATCCTTGTCTCTTTTCTGACCTTTATGTAGCTCCCGTATGCCTCTTCCTAGTATTTTGATCCATTATTTCGAATAATGCATGTTTTCAAACCGAATTATAAAATTTTCCATAATCTACTGTGTAAATGTCACCCCTGTCTCCTGTGTTTCGCACAGGTGTCGTGACATTTAGATTGTTTCCTATACCATGGTGCACCGTTTTAGGTAACGCTACCCACGTCTATTTCTTCCTCCGGACCTCGCTATTCTGTCTTCAACTTAACCCAAGCTTCATTGATTTCGTGGGCTTGAAGTTTCATTGGCTGATATTTACTGTCCGGTAGTACGCGTTTTGGTAATAGATGAGTGCGGGACTCAACATTCTTACTTCCTCTGTCTTAACAACAAAGCATATACGCGCTATTGTACGAGCAAAAAACCTTTGTGGTTCATTTTGAAGGTAGCGCAAAAAACAAGGACCAAGAGCAGAAGGACACACCACGAGCGCTTTTTCACAACTAAACTTTTTCACCATATTCAACTCGCCCAACTTTCAACCCTACTACTTTGTGGTTGTTCCTTCTTTTTGCCTGACAATGACGTGGCCGACGACAGGAACATGAGCCCTTATTTTTATCTGTTATTTATTCTCGCATTAATATTTTTTGTAATATCACACTTCGCCCAATTCTTTCCTCCTGCTTTTAGACGCCCAATTTTCAACCCTGATGTACTATTAAGGGTCACTGGCTTTCCGCTTTTATGAAATATCGACATAAATCCTAAAGGAAGAGCATTCTGAAAGCAGGTAGCGGTGCAGTGAAAAAAACGTCCAATAAATTAGACTCCTACTTCTAAGCGTTTGTAAAATATCGAACGAGGCAATACCAAGATTACATTTGAAATGCTGATTGCTCCACTAGGTCGGTTGTAATGCATTAGCCCAGGTTAAGCCAAATGCTCCGAAAGTGAAGCCAGATGCGAATAGCCTAACGTTTAACTTATCTGCTGCTTGCTATCAAAGCTTAATGGCGTGCCTGTTGATAATGCAGAAATCCTCCAGACCCACACGACAGAGAATTGCACAGTACAAAGCTGGTTGCTTCATTATGTCCCACGGCTACGATAGTGGTCCTAAGATTACCCCCTTTTGATGGAACACAGCAAAATGGTAATCCTAGTTCGCGATCCATTAGTTCGATGCTATGGGTCTCATATCGGATTATCTCCAAGCGATTAGTTCGCAACAAGATTTGATACGAAACTTTTCGAACTCTGCTTTAAATGTATTTTTCTCAGAACTGAATTTCGTATAATAAGGACGTAGTTATTAGAAATGAATTTTCAGAATCAACCTTAATAACAGGCGTTAAAATTCTGCCCGATGGTCATCAAGGATAATGAATAGTCGCATCTAAATTTCTGCTTTGTTCTAAATTATTACAAGTAGAAAACCTTTGATTTCTTGAGATCTGCTGTAATTATTCCTCATACCAAGCAATAGACAATCAAACACGCAGTCGCGGTGTTAAACATGGCGTTCTCGAAAGCGGCGGCGGTTGAATCAATGGAAGCACAGGTAGGAATGGTGATACAGACTCCGGCCGACAGCACCACCAATGCAGTGCCAATTGTAGTAGTGGTGGTGCTGGTAAGTGCGACTATACTGCATCATTATTTCACTCGGGGTGATTGTTCATTTTCTTCGGACAGGTGCACGGAGATATCTCGCGCTGTCTGGGCCAGCAAATGGGTGTCATGCTGCTCGAGAAGACTTTCCATCGCAAGGCGCAGTCGCGCAAGGTGTTCCTGCATCGAGAGAGCTTCGAGAACATCCTCGTCAAGGCCGAGGAACTGCTCAACAAGGTATACAATGCGAGCTGCACGCATTTATCGAGAATAGTCCTAGTGCACGCCCCCACCCGAAAGTCATTGCCCCTCAACCAGGGGTGCTCTTCGTCCGCGTACTTTGAAGCTTACGGCACCCGTAAAGCTCCGAAATTTCCGAACGGTTATGATGAGATACCTTTCAACCTCCTAAACAACTATGGGTAAACCCTTTGTCGCCTTTATTCATCAAAAAAGCGGCAGTTGAACAGCAACTTCTAAACCTTCAGGAGGGTTCAAATATCCCTTGATATCCTGCGTATCTTCAAACCAAAGGCATTCCAAGTGCTCACATTAGATCTGCCACCTGGACGAAATTGCATCTTCTTCCCGGTATCGGAATCTCTGAGAAACGAAATGGAGTATTGTGGGACCCACGAAGCTTTGAAATCGAGTTCGATTAAGTCCGGGCTAGTCAGTTCCTTGCTTGGACGTGGACATGTTATTTAGCTGATGGCTTTTCTTTTATTGCTTCACATGTTACAAATAAATGTGTTTGGTGCCCTTCCATTATCTCCTCCTCCGCTTTCGTGCGGTGCCTACAGTGCCAGGCTGAATACGCGGAGGCGTACAGGACGGTGTGCCGTCGAGGCTGCCCGGACCTGACGGCGGCGCCCCTTGACCAGCCGTCGCCGCTGACGGCTTCCGAGGAGCAGGCTGCGCTGGCGGCCTACTACGACTGCCACAACGCGTACGTGCAGCAGCTAGCCGCTACCAACGGCATGCTGGAGGAGTACTACAACTGCACGCTGCCGCGCCTGCTGGACGAGCTGCAGGATGTGTACTGTGACGTCAGCACTATCGTCGCACAGTCCATGCTCGCCGCCTCAGAGGTGCTCGCGGCAAAGGTACGCTGCTTTGATTGATTGATTGATTGATTAATTAATTAACTAATTAATTATATAAATAAATAAATAAATAAATAAATAATTGATTGATTGATTGATTGATTGATTGATTGATTGATTGATTGATTGATTGATTGATTGATTGATTGATTGATTGATTGATTGATTGATTGATTCATTCATTCATTCATTCATTCATTGATTGAACAATGCCTGTAGCAAATTTGTGAATGCCTCAGAAAGATCAGTGGCGCATAAATTCTGTACGTGTGTGTTCTATTTATTTTTTGCTCAGCCGATCTCACCAAATTCCTAATTGAATCGCAATCACTCAGGTGGTTTTCAGATTGCTCCTTTGACTTTTATCTTCGTGGAATCAGAGAAAAAGGCTGCTCAAAGAACTTCAGACAGCGATGCTCTTTGTCACCTTGGCTCAGTCATGTTTCTTCACGTGTTACTGACAGTCCGTGAGAACAGATAAATTTTCTTTAGGAGCTGACAGGTATGTTCAGGTCAGGAGGAACGCAGTCGCATTATGGCTATACAATTAAAGGTTTTATATTATCGAGAGTGTCAGTCATTATTACCCCGTCTTGTGCACAATAAAAGAAAGAAGTGACTGACTGCATTTGCAAGTGTTCTATGTAGGACGTAATTTAGAACATTTTCTTTTATACACCGTTAAGAATAATTTGAGCACTAGAGTAAAGCAATCGACCACTACCGCGTTATTATTATTCCAACCTTTCCACCAGAACACAAATCTCCTTGGACTACAATGAACTAATGCGAATCACCTGATATTAGATTTACTTGTTTTCACGATACTCTTATGTTATAAGAAAAAAATGCTTTTATCAACAATTCGCCATTGAAAACATGTCCTCGATCACAATTCCCGGGTACGTTATGCAACACGATTCCCGAAAATTTTTAATATCAACATGTGTAAAGCTAGTGATCGCTACTATTAGATCGAGAAGATGACAGTTGTCAATCGGCAAATAAATAAGACGTATTTTAACCTTGCCTTTCTCGCAAGGTTATACGCATTTAGTTTTTTTCTCTTTTTTAAGCTACCATCTCGTTCTATTCCGTAAATTCTCTAATATTATGTTACCCACTCTGCCTATTCAAATATTGAATATGCATGGTCCTTAATGAAAACAGGGCATCTCGGATGTACGCGATGGTCTGGAGCGCTGGTACCTGCCGTTCTTCACTTCCCTCCACTTCCTTCCGTGGCACATATAACAGCACTCACTGCTTAAGGTGTAAAATGTGCCCAGCTGGCATTTCAGCCTCGCTTGGTTTGCCGCTGCCCAGAAGGTGGCATCACCTGTTACACGGTGTGCAAATAGGGATGTTACCTGGTACGCGAAAACTACCTTAAGAAATTAGACATCAAAAAGAAATGGTTGCCGGACGCCGCTGATAACCACGAGCTCACGGATAACTAAGGCCAATAGAAGCGACACCTTCACCTAATGGTTCCTAGAAACTGAAGAACCCGGGGATATCATGATGATTTCGAATCACAATATCCTTTCTGGGTTTGTCTAAACAACTCCGACTTCTACTTACTTAAGTGGCTCGCTCTCCAATCAATCTTATCCGACCTATTGGGTATGTATGTAAAATAAGAAAGTAATTAGCTACTAGTGCTTACCAAGAGCAACCATACAGGATTTTCATTTTGGCGCTCTTTGACCATAGCCCCCTTGTACCAATAAACTACAAACTACTACTACTACTACTATGACTACTAATTATAATAATAATAATAATAACAATAATAATAACAACAACAGTATCCATTAGGTATCCTGCGCAGCCTTCACACAAGCCGCAGTGTCTAATGAAGAGCTTTTTCGTCCGAACACAGAACCCAAAATCAACACATATCAACCAGGTGGCGTGTTTGGTTCCTAGGACGGGACGAATGTTCATTTCGCAGAGTTTCTATTAATCTGTATGAATTTATTTTCTTGCCTCGTGGCGGTGTTTTTCTATTTTTTTTTTAATTTAACTCCCCTGGCTACATTTGACAGGCAAATCTTAGTTCCAAACTTAATACAGGGTGCAAGACTCTCCTGTGCGCTTCCTTCACTTGATATATGTACGTTGCTTCAGTTGTCACTTTAAACCCACTGGCAGTAGGCTTCAGACAAAGCCCTTTCAGTGAGGCGATAACGGTAGAATTTTCACCTCGTACCCATATCGCTGAACGAGTCTCCATGGTCTTCGCTCCGGCAAATTCAATAACCCGATTCCGATAGAGTGTTTTCAACCCCTGTCGAATAAAGCCCACTAAAACAAGCCAAGATCCCCTACACCCCTTTCCATCTTCCCGACTCTAATGTACTCGTCTTGCTCCGGTGCAGAATCATTACTGTGCTAAGTGCCCCCTCGGGCGTCGCCAACACCACCACTCGCAGTGCCCAGGAGCCGCGCCCCTTCTCATCAGCGCACCGCGCCAACAAACGAAGGCCTTGTGACGTCACAGAACTGGAACATCCATTAGCGCCACCTCGCGGCACAGTGACCGCGCTCCGCGAGCGAACAACGGCAGCGCCACCAAGCGGCGGTCAACAAATCCCCCGCCGCTGCACTCAGTCGCTGAGTGGTTCTTCCGTGTCACAAACGCGCCCTGCCAATGGTCTGAGTGTCGATTCGAGCCCAGCAGTTTGGACGTGTCTGTGTGTGTGCGTGTGTACAGTCACTAGACTTCCACCCTTTCCCTCTGCGTGTACCGACCCGAAACTATTAGGAGATATCTTCGCGCGCTACGGCGTGTTGCCTTGCGCTGACAAGGGAACGACTTGCATTAGGACAGCAGGAGGTCCATTTGGGATCCCGTCGTGGCTGTTATTCGATCGTCGCGTTGTAAATCTTGTCGTTAGAGATAGTTCCCGCCTAAAGGTGCTCTATAGGTGGCTGTTCGATTGTTTGCTCTAGCACCCGGAAGTCGCTATATTGCCCCGGATCACTGCACTGTTCGTCAATCTTCTAACGTCTACTCATATCTATATATATATATATATATATATATATATATATATATATGTATATATATATATATATATATATATGAACGAAAGAAGCCAACAGTCGGCGAGGCCAAGGAAAGCGTTGGGGATGGTACTTTGTCTTTTCTTTTAATGTTTACTTGAATAACCACAGAAATTAGTAATGTAATCTGTTTAGGGGAAAGATAATTAAACACAAAGTAGAAGAAAAAACAACGTGCCGATGGTGGGAACCGAACCCACGACCTCCGAATATCGCGTCCGGTGCTCTACCGATATTCGGAGGTCGTGGGTTCGGTTCCCACCATCGGCACGTTGTTTTTTCTTCTACTTTGTGTTTAATTATCTTTCCCCTAAACAGATTACATTACTAATTTCTGTGGTTATTCAAGTAAACATTAAAAAAAAAAGACAAAGTACCATCCCCAACGCTTTCCTTGGCCTCGCCGACTGTTGGCTTCTTTCCTTCATGTATTATAACGAGCACCCTCATTTCCCCTTAATTGATCTGCTTATATATACATATATATATCTGCCCATGCGATCGACTTGGTGGCACCCTTTGTCTCGGTATAGACACTGTAACCGAAGTAACATTGGTAAGATCGCTTCGAAGCCAAAATGTAACAAAACCTATACCGTGCAGGCTGGCGTGAAACATTGCATCGGCGAAAGCGCCAAGGTCGTATTGTTTGTCGTCAGCTCAAGGCCTTAAAAACATTTCGTCTTTATCTTGCTTTAAGTGGGAAATATGCTTTCGTGCAACTTTTTCTGACGTTCTGCTTTCGGCTGAAGGACAGCAAAGCCGAGCTTTGTCTTTTGAAAGTCGCAGAAACTGAATCCAGGATTTATTTATGCAAAGACCAAACAAGTGTTGTGTCGGCATTATATGGAGTCAAACTCTTGCGATAGCGAAATATATATGTAGCATATAGCATGTCTCTCATCTTGCGAAAAGAAGGAGGCAGCTACTTGAGGGTAAATATTTTAGTCATTGATGCAATATATGCGATCTATGCGGCCGTTTTTTGATATAATCTATTGCTGCGAACAAGACAGCTTCTGTTGATTGAGTGATATCTTTTTCGTGCTTGAAGCGCCACCTTTCACACTACAAATCTTTACCATCGAGATGTCTATGGCATCATCCACAAGATATGGTGTCATCGCATACAAGGTCATGTGACCGATGCATGACCATGTGCCCCTTGTTCTTGTGAAAAATGGGCAGTTTGATCAGTTCATGAAAACAGCTGAGCATATTCCCTTTCCCCACTTTCCTTCCCACATCCCGATTACACATACAAGCCGCGCTGAAACAGAATGAATACTTAAGGACTATTTTTCAAATCAAAGTGCTGATTCCTTGCAGCTATATGGGAACAAATGGGGGGGGGGGGGGGGGGGGGGGGGGACTGGGTTTGCGAGGACGCTGAAAGGGTCCCATGTCCGGATACCATTCTTGAACTCCATCGAAAAATGTAGAAATTTGGGCAGTTTTCCTATAACAAATTAATCGTCTTCCAAAGGAAATGGTGCCTTTTGGAAATTAAGAATAATGAGCGCCTCTACCAAGTTAACGATATGGCCCAAGCTTAATCGTCCCTTCTTTTTCTGGCCTTGTAAAATATCAACTCCCTAAAGAGTTCGTAGAACTCTCGCTCATGTGTTTTCAGAAAAATTTAGCCTGCTATAATTCGCTTCACGCTAAATAATATTTATTTTCTAAAAAAATAACAAATGGATTAGCGGTGAAACATCGCAGTTATGCTGTTCCTTAATTCCCGGAAACCCTTAGTCAAAATAGATGCATGCACTGCGATATGTTACCAGTATGGATAAATTAATCAAAAATAATCAAATAGCCGCGGAGTTCTGGAGTGATTTATACACTAAGAGAAGTAATCAGGAGAATAATGAGTGCTAAGTAAATAGGCATTCCGCTGGCAACCAAGAACAAGACTTTTAGAGGCGATCCAAAGATCGAGCCCAGCTTGGAGAGCAATGGGTTAGGGCTGACTTTTTGAAATAGGGGGAAGGGAGCCTGCTGGATAAACTGCATTCTCTATACTACTCTTGTAGGAACGGTTATATTATCCTAATCCATAAGAAGGGAACGCTAAGAAGTTGCTAAACTACAGACCGATGAACTGAAGTAAAACTGATTGCTAGGCTAGTTGGTGCATTGCTCATAACAGGAAAAATTAACAGCACTAACAAATAGACACTCATATATTGGCACGCAGGACATCGCCTGTCCTGTGTGCCTATTTGTGAGTGTAGTTAATCAGGTAACAGAAACATGCTCAGAATATAACCAACACTTAGACATAGCATTTATAGATTGCATGAGATAATTTAATTGGCTCGACCTAATTGGTTCTAATTAATTAACTCGCATTAACCGTTTTGTCAATGGCGGACTTTTCCGTGGCGTTCTATGCGATGGTATCAATATTTTTCCGACGTAACAACTTGTTGCTTTTTTGCAGCTCTGACAAGGTCATGGCCACGCGAAACCCACATAAACTGCTATACAGTCTCACGAGTTGTTTGATGTGAGTGCACGTTCCTCATCCCGATGGGATCTCAATTCATCCGGAGCACAACAGTACTGCGGCTGTGCTATGAATGTGCAGCTTCGATAGACCTGATAAACCATACCGTTGGTTCGGACACAAATGTTATTGTAGTGAGAGCTACACTACGCTAGGCGCTTCATCTCTTCGCTGTGATCGCACTTTCTTCGAGGTCGCACCTTGGCCGTAGGCGCACTCACCTTAAGCCGCTGCGTTAGCAACCACTAGAAGAAGAAGTGGTCGTGGGAGGCGGTCGCTGGCAGCTGACATAGCCGAGCGCTAACTGGACGTTGGGCTTCTTGGCATTACGTTTGGCATGCACTGCCAGTTCAGGCCTCTCCTTTCATATGGGAGGGTGATATCACAATCAGTGTGCCTAATCCTTTGCATTCACGTTATCCCTAGGCCACGCAGACACGTTCATACGACTCGGTTAAAGAGGGACTTTATATGTTGGCTGGTAGCTTACGCTATTGCGTCATAGCGAAGCTGGGAGTGCAAACATAGAAAAAGAGGGGCCGTAGTGGAGGGCTTGAGACTACCGCGCGATGGAAGCTTTCACCTCATCGCACTTTAATGCTCAAAAGTGCCCCTTATGGCATAAAGCTGAAACCATATATACTAAACTACTATGTGCAATAGCCATGTCTTTACCTAGGTGTAGCCATGCAGATAGCTCTCGCGTAACTCCAGGTTTAACCACATGCTAAACGACAACTAACTTCTTTTCTTATTGAACAAAGAATGAACCACTTTGAAATAAACTTGTTTCATGCAAATCGAAGAAATTTTGGGAAAACAACGGTGAAATTTAAATTTACGGTCTCCATCTTACGTGAACATTTTTATTAAATATTCCAGTTTAGAATTTCTCAAAGTTGATTTCGAACCTTTTAGATTCTTTAGCTTCGTGCCGGAACATAATATGAAGATTACGCCAACTGTGTTCAAAAAGTCCAAAACTAATTTACTTTTTCGTGCTTACGGCGTATCATTGTGTTTTGCATTTGTTTTAGCAATTTTTTGTAACAAGCGCAAACATCGTGTCTTTAAGTAAGATACCCGTTTGCCACTTTCAGGCTCTGTGACATTTTTAATTTTAATAATTAGGCATTTTTGATCTGAAAAGTCGAGAAGAATTTCCAAAACCGGCAACGGCCATAATAGTTTTTACACAGCTCCTAAGAGAACCCAAGTTGACTAAAAGCATTCTCTTATTTTCGGCACGAAACCAAACACCAAGAAAATATAAAGGAAGACTTTGCTCTTCCATTACCTCTATTGACGTTGCTTTTATCTCTGCCACAGGTGAGCCCTCCAGTCCATCTAGTCCATAATTGGCCTATCAAATACATGTGGAATTTCTCTTCAGATTTATTTATCATGTTGCTAATGGCTCATTTAGGTATATGTTGGTAATATTTCATTCAAATTGATTTAGACTAAAACATTCTACGTGGAGTCAAAGAAATAGATCAAGATAATCAGGGATCCCTATAAGTCAATACAGGCCCCTGCTTCTGGCCTTAAAATAGGCTCACGCTCAACGCAGTCTACATTAGGGGGAATATTGCGCCATGATTTAAAGGCGGTCTTATCTGAGTTACGCTCGAATGCCGAGCGCACGCATCATGACCATGAAACTCTTTTTGCGCTAGTCTTCGATTCGAGGAGTGCTTTCGGAGTAACGGCTCTGTAAACAAAACAGAATTATCCGCTCGTAAAGATAGCCGGCATCAGACTGTTCGATAGCCTCTCCGTTCTGAGGCGAAGGATTTTCTTTGTTCGCCCGCTGGACTTCCTGAAGCGCGTATCGAACGCATCGAGCTCTTTGTCGCACTTGCAAGCACTGTAGAGGTCACTACCGCACTTCTTGCTTTACCCAGAGTGACTCTTCAAGTAACACAAACAACAATGTTAGAGTACAACTGGAAATGCATTGTGCGTCCTTGACATTTAAAGGCTGGAAACAAACGCGATGAGAGCGTGCACACCAACTAAACTTTAGTTTGTCTTAGGCTAAGGATCGCTTGTAAGCAAAGTCCAGTCTTCTTCCTAAAATTAACTTCCGGAAAAACAGCTGAGGAGAAACAAGACGCTATTCTACCACCACCGGCTGTGCGAACTTCGACTTGTTGTAATGTACCCTAGCAGTAAATGGTGTACTGGTCAAAGCTATCATTCAAGCATTGTTTTTGTTTTTATATTTTTGTTGTTTGACGTTTTAGAAAGAATTATTGAGGTAGCAAGCTCAACATTGAATCTTCAGACAAATACAGCGTGAGCCATTCCATTTTGCTTCTTCGCGGTCAACGATGTTAATGCGAAGAATGAGAGGGCCGTTATAGAACCCTTCCTCTTTCTTCTTGACCAAACTCTGCACCACTGCACTGGCCTAGCGAAGCATCAAACTTACTATCCCAACAGTCTAGGAGGTGCACCTTTGTGGACGCCCAAATCCCCCCACGCCCCAATGTTTTCAAAACGACATATTCACTGAGCAAGCACAAGATGCCACGTTTTGGTCAGTCCGTTATTCCAAGCACAAAGCATACATTCCACAGGTGTTGCCCACAAATTTTTTAGTGTAAACCCTTTGCAACAAATTGCCCATATGAACAAGTCCTCTCTAAGCACGCTGTTTTCTCTTTCTTCTGAAATGTCTGTTTCGTCGCATGTTTTAGGAGAATCTCACAAGGCGGGGTTGTAATATGGGAGTACTCATTAGCGTTTACCTCACCGCAGTTTATACTGCTAAGAAGGGATTTTGCACAGCGTTCGACGAAACACCGTAGGTAACAAAAAATTGGTCGTTTTCCTTTTTTTTTTTTTTGAACCCGGGCCCGCCGCCTCTAGGATGTACTCCGGGGCAGCCGTCTAGATACGCTTAGGTTGACGATAATCAGGAATTACTTCATTATTACTATATGTATCATAACGACGTGAATGGAGGTTCTTGAATCCCGTAGGCTTTCGTTGCTTTCTCCTTTATTTTGCCCTGAACACCCTCTTCAACTTGTGAGATAAATTTTTTTTTATTCACAGATTACATCAGCGTCTTCTTGTCAGCAGTCCTACCCGGCTCATGATTATATTTTATACATCGTGAAGGGACAAAGATAGAAGACAAACATAGAGAATATAGAGGACCTCTATCTTCGCCCTCGCCCTTCGCGCTGTTTAAAATCTCATCATGAACGACCAACTAGCCCCCACCTCAACGTTTGTAAACTATTAGGTTCGTTTCCCTTCGCCAGTGCACTATGTGAGAAATTTGTCCTTATGAGCACTCCGATCAATGATTTGTATTCGAGTTAAGTTCAGTCCCTTCAAATTGACCTTACTCATACACTTCAAGAGCACCGGGAATCCGAATTAGAAATCCAACTTCCTTTCATTCCAGCAAAGCGCAACAAGTAATGAAATCTAAAATCAACGTGATATTTTGTCTAACGTCCCACTGATTTGCGTCACAACATTGCGAAGGCCCTTCGCAATTATTTAACGTCGGGGTTATTAGCGAAATAATGTACTGCCTGTCATATATATATATATATATATATATATATATATATATATATATATATATATATATATATATATATATATATATATATATGTATATATATATATATATATATATATATATATATATATATATATATATATATATATATATATATATATATATATATATATATATATATATATATATATATATATATATTGTAGTGTGGTAATCTTCGTCAGATATGCCTTTCATGATGTTTTCTAT